>NC_092285.1:1800000-1807500 GCF_036320965.1 Panulirus ornatus
ATGTTCAGGCCCCGATCACACAAAATCTTTTTCACTCCATCTTTCCACCTCCAATTTGGTCTCCCTCTTCTCCTTATTCCCTCCACCTCCGACACATATATCCTCTTGGTCAATCTTTCCTCACTCATTCTCTCCATGTGCCCAAACCATTTCAAAACACCCTCTTCTGCTCTCTCAACCACGCTCTTTTTATTTCCACACATCTCTCTTACCCTTACGTTACTTACTCGATCAAACCACCTCACACCACACATTGTCCTCAAACATCTCATTTCCAGCACATCCATCCTCCTGCGCACATCTCTATCCATAGCCCACGCCTCGCAACCATACAACATTGTTGGAACCACTATTCCCTCAAACATACCCATTTTTGCTTTCCGAGATAATGTCCTCGACTTCCACACATTTTTCAAGGCTCCCAAAATTTTCGCCCCCTCCCCCACCCTATGATCCACTTCCGCTTCCATGGTTCCATCCGCTGACAGATCCACTCCCAGATATCTAAAACACTTCACTTCCTCCAGTTTTTCTCCATTCAAACTCACCTCCCAATTGACTTGACCCTCACCCCTACTGTACCTAATAACCTTGCTCTTATTCACATTTACTCTCAACTTTCTTCTTCCACACACTTTACCAAACTCAGTCACCAGCTTCTGCAGTTTCTCACATGAATCAGCCACCAGCGCTGTATCATCAGCGAACAACAACTGACTCACTTCCCAAGCTCTCTCATCCCCAACAGACTTCATACTTGCCCCTCTTTCCAGGACTCTTGCATTTACCTCCCTTACAACCCCATCCATAAACAAATTAAACAACCATGGAGACATCACACACCCCTGCCGCAAACCTACATTCACTGAGAACCAATCACTTTCCTCTCTTCCTACACGTACACATGCCTTACATCCTCGATAAAAACTTTTCACTGCTTCCAACAACTTGCCTCCCACACCATATATTCTTAATACCTTCCACAGAGCATCTCTATCAACTCTATCATATGCCTTCTCCAGATCCATAAATGCTACATACAAATCCATTTGCTTTTCTAAGTATTTCTCACATACATTCTTCAAAGCAAACACCTGATCCACACATCCTCTACCACTTCTGAAACCGCACTGTTCTTCCCCAATCTGATGCTCTGAACATGCCTTCACCCTCTCAATCAATACCCTCCCATATAATTTACCAGGAATACTCAACAAACTTATACCTCTGTAATTTGAGCACTCACTCTTATCCCCTTTGCCTTTGTACAATGGCACTATGCACGCATTCCGCCAATCCTCAGGCACCTCACCATGAGTCATACATACATTAAATAACCTTACCAACCAGTCAACAATACAGTCACCCCCTTTTTTAATAAATTCCACTGCAATACCATCCAAACCTGCTGCCTTGCCGGCTTTCATCTTCCGCAAAGCTTTTACTACCTCTTCTCTGTTTACCAAATCATTTTCCCTAACCCTCTCACTTTGCACACCACCTCGACCAAAACACCCTATATCTGCCACTCTGTCATCAGACACATTCAACAAACCTTCAAAATACTCATTCCATCTCCTTCTCACATCACCGCTACTTGTTATCACCTCCCCATTTACGCCCTTCACTGAAGTTCCCATTTGCTCCCTTGTCTTACGCACCCTATTTACCTCCTTCCAGAACATCTTTTTATTCTCCCTAAAATTTACTGATAGTCTCTCACCCCAACTCTCATTTGCCCTTTTTTTCACCTCTTGCACCTTTCTCTTGACCTCCTGTCTCTTTCTTTTATACTTCTCCCACTCAATTGCATTTATATATATATATATATATATATATATATATATATATATATATATATATATATATATATATATATATATTCAGTAGCGTTTTTCTTCCAAAAATTACTTTGAACTTGTATATGTAACACAGACGCCAGAGGCCCAATACTCACTTACCAACAGAGCCGAAAGGGAGGATGAACAGCTGGGGGTTGGCTATGGGTGACCGTCAGCCAAGCCAAGAATTCGAACCCGAGCAGGCCCATGTGTGAATCATGGTCAACAACGCTAACTCCCACACCAGTGTGTGTGTGTGTGTGTGGCTACTGTTACATCATTAATACACACACACACTCATGTTGCTGTTGTAAACAAACAAACAAAAAAATAAAAAAGGATTTAGTAAACGTTTTCCACTGCCTCTTAGCATCCAAGCTCAAGGAATTTCTGCTCTCTCTCTCTCTCTCTCTCTCTCTCTCTCTCTCTCTCTCTCTCTCTCTCACCCCCCCCCCCCTCTCTCTCTCTCTCTCTCTCCCTCCCCTCTCTCTCTCTCTCTTTCTCTCTCTCCAAAGCCCCTCCCGCCAGCGCCATGGTTCATACCTCCCCCCCCCCCCACACACTTCCCACAACCATCCACACAACATCGCTACATCTACACTGACCCCCCCCTCCCCCCTCCCCTCTTACCCCTCTTTAACCCCCCCCCCCCCACTCCACCACCTCGGCAAACCGGCCGCCAGATGTCACCACCGTCACTCACGTACAACAACAACAACAACACAACAACCTACATCTCCGGCCAAACAACAACACGAGACCAACAACTTTACAACTGGCTTTTCTATAAGAGAGAAAAAAAAAGATAAATTGTCTCCTTAAATATCCACAGGTGGGGGTGCGCGCGCGCGCTCCCGCGAGGTCTTTTAATTTTAAGAATTTATCGAGGAGGAAACTACAGACCCAACCCACACCCCACACCCCCCTACCAAGTTCCCACCCCCCACCCCCCTAGCCAAGTTTCCCCCCACACCCCCCTAGCCAAGTTCCCCCCCACCACCCCCTAGCCAAGGTTCATCCCCCCACACCCCCCTAGCCAAGTTCCCCCCCCCACACCCCCCCCCAGCCAAGTTCCCCCCACACCCCCCAAGCCAAGTTCCCCCCAACCCCCCCCTAGCCAAGTTCCCCCCCCACACCCACTAGCCAGTTCCCCCCACACCCCCCTTCCCCATTCCCTCCCCCCCACAACCCACTAGCCAAGTTCCCCCCCACACCCCCCTAGCCAAGTTCCCCCCCCACACCCCACTAGCCAAGTTCCCCCCCCCCACACCCCACTAGCCAAGTTCCCCCCACACCCCCCTAGCCAAGTTCCCCCCACACCCCCCTAGCCAAGTTCCCCCCACACCCCCCTAGCCAAGTTCCACCCCACACCCCCCTAGCCAAGTTCCCCCCCACACCCCCCTAGCCAAGTTCCCCCCCCACAACCCACTAGCCAAGTTCCCCCCCACACCCCCCTAGCCAAGTTCCCCCCCACACCCCCCTAGCCAAGTTCCCCCCACACCCCCCTAGCCAAGTTCCCCCCCACAACCCACTAGCCAAGTTCCCCCCCACACCCCCCTAGCCAAGTTCCCCCCCACACCCCCCTAGCCAAGTTCCCCCCCACACCCCCCTAGCCAAGTTCCCCCCCCACAACCCACTAGCCAAGTTCCCCCCCACACCCCCCCTAGCCAAGTTCCCCCCACACCCCCCTAGCCAAGTTCCCCCCACACCCCACTAGCCAAGTTCCCCCCCACACCCCCCTAGCCAAGTTCCCCCCCACACCCCCCTAGCCAAGTTCCCCCCCCCACACCCCCCTAGCCAAGTTCCCCCCCCACACACCCCCCTAGCCAAGTTCCCCCCCCCCACACCAACCATCCTGAGCCCCTCCCCCCTTACTAAACCTTCCCCCACCCCCCCAGACCCTCCCCACCCCAGGTATGTCTGGCCATGTATATATATATATATATATATATATATATATATATATATATATATATATATATATATATATATATATAAACTTACAGCAACCTTGAATTCCCCCTCCCTCCCCCACAAGTTATGGAACCTTGGCATTAGTGAACACAACACTGATGGGTAATGTGGGGTATTGTGATGGGTAATGTGGGGTATTGTGATGGGTAATGTGGGGTATTGTGATGGGTAATGTGGGGTATTATGATGGGTAATGTGGGGTATTATGATGGGTAATGTGGGGTATTGTGATGGGTAATGTGGGGTATTGTGATGGGTAATGTGGGGTATTGTGATGGGTAATGTGGGGTATTATGATGGGTAATGTGGGGTATTATGATGGGTAATGTGGGGTATTGTGATGGGTAATGTGGGGTATTATGATGGGTAATGTGGGGTATTATGATGGGTAATGTGGGGTATTATGATGGGTAATGTGGGGTATTATGATGGGTAATGTGGGATATTATGATGGGTAATGTGGGGTATTGTGATGGGTAATGTGGGGTATTGTGATGGGTAATGTGGGGTATTAAGATGGGTAATGTGGGGTATTATGATGGGTAATGTGGGGTATTATGATGGGTAATGTGGGGTACTGTGATGGGTAATGTGGGGTATTGTGATGGGTAATGTGGGGTATTATCATGGGTAATGTGGGGTATTATGATGGGTAATGTGGGGTATTGTGATGGGTAATGTGGGGTATTATGATGGGTAATGTGGGGTATTATGATGGGTAATGTGGGGTATTGTGATGGGTAATGTGGGGTATTGTGATGGGTAATGTGGGATATTATGATGGGTAATGTGGGGTATTGTGATGGGTAATGTGGGGTATTGTGATGGGTAATGTGGGGTATTATGATGGGTAATGTGGGATATTATGATGGGTAATGTGGGGTATTATGATGGGTAATGTGGGGTATTATGATGGGTAATGTGGGATATTATGATGGGTAATGTGGGGTATTGTGATGGGTAATGTGGGGTATTGTGATGGGTAATGTGGGGTATTATGATGGGTAATGTGGGGTATTATGATGGGTAATGTGGGGTATTATGATGGGTAATGTGGGATATTATGATGGGTAATGTGGGGTATTGTGATGGGTAATGTGGGGTATTATGATGGGTAATGTGGGGTATTATGATGGGTAATGTGGGGTATTATGATGGGTAATGTGGGGTACTGTGATGGGTAATGTGGGGTATTATGATGGGTAATGTGGGGTATTATGATGGGTAATGTGGGGTATTATGATGGGTAATGTGGGGTATTATGATGGTTAATGTGGGATATTATGATGGGTAATGTGGGGTATTGTGATGGGTAATGTGGGGTATCGTGATGGGTAATGTGGGGTATTGTGATGGGTAATGTGGGGTATTGTGATGGGTAATGTGGGGTATTATGATGGGTAATGTGGGGTATTGTGATGGGTAATGTGGGGTATTATGATGGGTAATGTGGGGTATTATGATGGGTAATGTGGGGTATTGTGATGGGTAATGTGGGGTATTATGATGGGTAATGTGGGGTATTGTGATGGGTAATGTGGGGTATTATGATGGGTAATGTGGGGTATTGTGATGGGTAATGTGGGGTATTATGATGGGTAATGTGGGGTATTATGATGGGTAATGTGGGGTATTGTGATGGGTAATGTGGGGTATTATGATGGGTAATGTGGGGTATTATGATGGGTAATGTGGGGTATTGTGATGGGTAATGTGGGGTATTATGATGGGTAATGTGGGATATTATGATGGGTAATGTGGGGTATTATGATGGGTAATGTGGGGTATTGTGATGGGTAATGTGGGGTATTATGATGGGTAACGTGGGGTATTATGATGGGTAATGTGGGGTATTGTGATGGGTAATGTGGGGTATTATGATGGGTAATGTGGGGTATTATGATGGGTAATGTGGGGTATTGTGATGGGTAATGTGGGGTATTATGATGGGTAATGTGGGATATTATGATGGGTAATGTGGGGTATTATGATGGGTAATGTGGGGTATTGTGATGGGTAATGTGGGGTATTATGATGGGTAATGTGGGGTATTATGATGGGTAATGTGGGGTATTATGATGGGTAATGTGGGGTATTATGATGGGTAATGTGGGGTATTATGATGGGTAATGTGGGGTATTGTGATGGGTAATGTGGGGTATTGTGATGGGTAATGTGGGGTATTGTGATGGGTAATGTGGGGTATTATGATGGGTAATGTGGGGTATTATGATGGGTAATGTGGGATATTATGATGGGTAATGTGGGATATTATGATGGGTAATGAGCGACGGTTGTGGGGCCAGAACCACATCCCATTTTCTTTGTACAGAAAACGTGAGCCCCGTAGAGCGAGGCCAGCCAGGGTGGTAACATAATGGAGATAAGACAAGTGGAAATGGGGAAAACATATCATTTACTTGACAAGGATTTGGAAATTCTGCCATTTAAAAACTTAAGAGATCAGGGTGTAGGCTGGAAATCCTCCCCTCCTGTATCATAACTTTCAAAATAAGAAGGAATATATATATATATATATATATATATATATATATATATATATATATATATATATATATATATTTTTTTTTTTTTTTTTTTTGTCGCTGTCTCCCGCGTTTGCGAGGTAGCGCAAGGAAACAGACGAAAGAAATGGCCCCCCCCCCCATACACATGTATATACATACGTCCACACACGCAAATATACATACCTACACAGCTTTCCATGGTTTACCCCAGACGCTTCACATGCCTTGATTCAATCCACTGACAGCACGTCAACCCCGGTATACCACATCGCTCCAATTCACTGTATTCCTTGCCCTCCTTTCACCCTCCTGCATGTTCAGGCCCCGATCACACAAAATCTTTTTCACTCCATCTTTCCACCTCCAATTTGGTCTCCCTCTTCTCCTCGTTCCCTCCACCTCCGACACATATATCCTCTTGGTCAATCTTTCCTCACTCATTCTCTCCATGTGCCCAAACCATTTCAAAACACCCTCTTCTGCTCTCTCAACCACGCTCTTTTTATTTCCACACATCTCTCTTACCCTTACGTTACTTACTCGATCAAACCACCTCACACCACACATTGTCCTCAAACATCTCATTTCCAGCACATCCATCCTCCTGCGCACAACTCTATCCATAGCCCACGCCTCGCAACCATACAACATTGTTGGAACCACTATATATATATATATATACTTTATTCGTATTCATATAACTCCGCGTTGTACAGTCAGGTTCGGTAAAACGCTATCAGCTGGCTATGTGTTCAGTTCGGAAACAATCGATAGACCCCGTTGCTCACCATAGTGAGACGAAGGGTATTCGAGTAATTAGTATTTCGAATAGTTGTTTCTTATTATACAGTTCCTTAGCCTAGCGGTTAGCATGCCTGCCTCTTGCACAAGGGGTCCCAGGTTCGATCCTGGCTGTTGGAGCTTTGTATGTTCTATGAAGGTGCGCGTTCATATACACTTTATTCGTATATATATATATATATATATATATATATATATATATATATATATTACATAATGCGAATTTCATGTTTATGTTCAAAACTTATGACAGGTTATGTATTTTAATATAATCATATGCTGTAACGTGATGCTAGAGATGATTAACATGTTAATTATGACGATTAACATAATAATTAAGGTGATTAACATGTTAA
>NC_092285.1:1817500-1822500 GCF_036320965.1 Panulirus ornatus
GTTACAGTGATGGGGGGCCCTAGCACTGTAAGAACTCCCTCCCCGTACAGTACAAGAGATGGGGCCCCACCAGTGTACAACTCCCTCCCCGTACAGTACAAGAGATGGGGTCCCACGAGTGTACAACTCCCTCCCCGTACAGTGGAAGAGATGGGGCCCACCAGCGTACAACTCCCTCCCCGTACAGTACAAGAGATGGGGCCTCCACCAGTGTACAACTCCCTCCCCGCACAGTACAAGAGATGGGGTCCCACCAGTGTACAACTCCCTCCCCGTACAGTACAAGAGATGGGGCCCCCACCAGTGTACAACTCCCTCCCCGCACAGTACAAGAGATAGGGTCCCACGAGTGTACAACTCCCTCCCCGTACAGTACAAGAGATGAGGCCCCCACCAGTGTACAACTCCCTCCCCGTACAGTACAAGAGATGGGACCCCACCAGTGTACAACTCCCTCCCCGTACAGTACAAGAGATGGGGTCCCACGAGTGTACAACTCCCTCCCCGTACAGTGGAAGAGATGGGGCCCACCAGCGTACAACTCCCTCCCCGTACAGTACAAGAGATGGGGTCCCACGAGTGTACAACTCCCTCCCCGTACAGTACAAGAGATGGGGCCCCACCAGTGTACAACTCCCTCCCTGTACAGTACAAGAGATGGGCCCCCACCAGTGTACAACTCCCTCCCCGTACAGTACAAGAGATGGGGGTCCCATGAGTGTACAACTCCCTCCCCGTACAGTACAAGAGATGGGGCCCCACCAGTGTACAACTCCCTCCCCGTACAGCGGAAGAGATGGGGCCCATCAGCGTACAACTCCCTCCCCGTACAGTACAAACAAGTAGTTACACACATACGCACACAACGTCAAAGATAAACAAAGGGATGTAAACAAAAAACCAACGAACGCAAACACTTGCATTACACACACATACGATCACATCCCAGGGTCGTACCGTCGTGCTCAAGGGTCGTACCGTCGTACTTAAGGGTCGAACCGTCGTGCTCAAGGTCGTACCGTCGTGCTCAAGGATCGTACCGTCGTGCTCAAGGGTCGTACCGTGACTACCCACTAACCACCATTCTTGTAGCCCCTTGATTTTACGAAACATTTGACTTCAATTACCAGTTTCCATAACGAATATAAAGATCCAGTTAAATGAACCACCACATACCCTTCCTTTAAAAGCAAAACTGATATTTTCCACACAAAAACTGTGTATAAAACAAACCATAAAAGCCATATGAAACATATATATACACAATCTGTTAGTGGAAAATGAAACGGTTAAAAAAGCCACAATTTCGCTTTTTGGGATTTTTTCCCAAAACGAACCTATGTCTCGTCCCTGATCTGGGGAGTCTGTGATCTCGTGTTGAAGGGCAGCCCTTATCTAGGGTTACCCTAGTCTTTAGGGCCGCCTTTATCTTAGGACTCGTCCACCAGTGGCGCAACGCACGCAGAAGACCCCGTCTGTCCATCATATCTTACAAAAGCGCTACATGGATAAAGTGTATTGTGGGTGCAGGCACATAACACTCTGTGGGTGAAGTCATCATACATTTGGTCGCTATGACTAACGTCTCTAACGTCTTAAGAGTCCCAGCAACCCACCTCACTGTGCCTCAGGCTATCTTGAAGTGAAGGACGGTTTATATATACACTTCCTGGCTGCCAGTTCATTTCGAGAATTTCGCTTCCTGGTCGGTGTGCTTCAATATGGTTGTCTCTTACCTTCCTATGGCGTCGATCGCCCGAAATGCTCGCCCGTGAACAAGAAAATGTGAGTACTGGCTGAAATTTCGAGGCGCAAAGGGCGCTCAGGGAGCACGATCAAGCGCCACTGCTTTCTGCAGCATCTCGTCAGTGCCTCGCATCACTCAGGAGATCCAGACCCTCTGGACTCAAGACATGGGCCTGGAATACCTCAGGTACCTGGCCAGACCCCACGTCCAGGCCAAAGGTCAAAGGAGAGATGACATGGAAACACCACAAGTGACAACCGCTCAAAGATAATAATACAAACATACAGGAATGTTGTTTGTACACACACACACACACATACACACACACACACACAAGCAGGTAACCCACACGGAAAAGGACAATGCCAAGTGTCAAACGCTTTCGTAAAACTAAACTGTCAGGACCGAGTTACGATGGAGAGAGGCAGAGCACAACACTACACCAGCCGGCACTGGTCGCGTCAGTAAATGAATTTACGAAACAGGTGAAGGGGGATGAGGTCGCAGGTCACCCTCGACGACCTCGCCTCTCTCAAGTTACAACTCAAGTTACAACCTTGCGCTCCGGCCAACATATTTCCAATTCTTTCACTTATAAAGTTATCGAATTGACATAAGCCAACATTCTGATTGATATTAACACATCTACTATATCTAATAAAAGACGATTCAACAATATCTCTATCTATTACCCAGTTATTGTATGTTATAATTATAACAAATGTTGTGTACACTTAGATAAAGCAGATGTGTAAGGTCAACAACCATTACATAAGAACCTTGACCTAACCTAACACTTGTGTTGTCTTGTTTGATATTAACAACCTCACCAGTTTGAACAATGTAACAATGTTCACATTGTACAGTGTACACAGAAGCCTTTTGTACAACGTGTACAGAGTGAGATCACTTTTACATTGGTCAAACTAGCAAGGTTCTGAGTGGTAAACAATAAAGAAAACGGTGTTAGGTTAAGATTCTAATGCAGTATTTGAACACCTTAGAAATTTTGATCATCAAATTGACGGAATCAATGTTACGGTCATGACATGTAATAACTCAGTTATGGATAAAAATATTGCTACGTGATTCAAAATGTTACTTTATAAAAATTAGATAATGTTCGTCTATATAAATTACCTGGTTTTCTAAAGTGAAAGAAACGATCGTAAATATGTTGGCCGGAGCGCAAGGTTGAACCTGAGTTGTAACTTGAGAGAGGCGAGGTCGTCGAGGGTGACCTGTGACCTCATCCCCCTTCACCTGTTTCGTAAATTCATTTACTGACGCGACCAGTGCTGGCTGGTGTAGTGTTCTGCTCTGCCTCTCTCCATCGTAACTACGTAAACTTACACAATCTACCTTTACCACACCATCACAGCCCACTACCTAGCCAGTCACGCAATCTTTATTGTAGCCATATATATATATATATATATATATATATATATATATATATATATATATATATATATATATATATATATCCTATGAGTCCACGGGGAAAATGAAACACGAAAAGTTCCCAAGTGCATTTTCGTGTAATAACCACATCATCAGGGGAGATACAAGAGAGAAATATAACAGTCAGTTGATATACATCGACGAGACGTAGCTAGGACGCCATTTGGTAAACATGCGATTGTCCTAAACATTTTCCCAGTGGACTCATAGGATAATCTTGATCACGCGCAAAATTGTGATCCTTTCCAACAATATATATATATATATATATATATATATATATATATATATATATATATATATATATATATATATATCCTCGCTTTGAAAGCTTAATACATTAGCAATATCTCTCAAATGCTCCAAGCAATACAGTATGTATGCAAGTATGCATGTACGTTTTCATGTATGTATGTATGATGTATGTATGTATGATACATGTACGCATGTATGTATGTATGCATGTACGTTTTCATGTATGTATGTATGATGTATGCTTGTATGTGTGTGTGTGATATATGTACGCATGTATGATGTATGTATGTATGTGTGATGTGTGTAAGTATATATGTATAACCGTTGACCAAAACTCTAGGGTTATGAAGCTTCGTGTTTCACTACCACAACATCAGTAAACTCCCACATTCTAGTTTCAATACCACAATATTATCCCTCTCTTCCTATACCTCGCTTCACCTGTACAAAAACGAAATACATTTCACAGTTGCAGCTTAAAGAAAACATGAGTTATCTCAAACTCTCACAAATGTTACCTTCAATGTAAACAACACTGAGAAGGACCACATCCCATTTTCTTCCAACAGACGTTGTTGGTAAACGTAATTTTCTGGTTTCAATACAGTTCACTTCAATCGTGAAATGTCAAGTATCTTTACGTGCAGATACTGGAGATAGGAGATATCTTTATAAGAGAAATATTTATACATACTTTTGTGTGATTGTAATCAGACACAACACGCGATAGACACACACACACAAACCTTGCTGACCCCCCCCCCCCCTCCCCCCCCCCAGCAGCGACGCATTAATAACCCCAGCATGACCTAATCTCAGGTCAACCATCGCAATCACCAGTTCTCACGAGGCGTTCTCCCCTAACAGCCCACTCCAGTCGTTAGGTCCCACTGGAAAGAGAGAGAGAGAGAGAGAGAGAGAGAGAGAGAGAGAGAGAGAGAGAGAGAGAGAGAGAGAGAGAGAGAGAGAGAGAGGGGACAACACAAGCACAAACAACACTTAACATTAAACACCGCACGAGTGGTCGTTAACCCTACATGACGGCCATAACACACGCAACCTTCCGTGCTCGTAAACACACGAACGCGTTAGTGGCGTGGACACGAATTCGTCCGGGGGCATGACAGTGCTACGACGTGGCTTCCCAACTGACCTGCGTTATCTGGGCGTTTTTACGTCGCTCTTATGTACGTTAATGACGCAAGAAGAAAAAAAAAAGGTTGTAACGTTATTTTCTTTATATAAAACGCCTACTGTATTAGCATCAGGTCGTCACATCAGGTCACAGCTGATGGGGAAATAACATGTGACCTGTAAAGGTCACAGGAGACCTGTTACCTGTTCAGGTCACACCAGACCAGTTACCTGTTCAGGTCACACCAGACCTGTTACCTGTTCAGGTCACACCAGACCTGTTACCTGTTCAGGTCACACCAGACCTGTTGCTCAAGACACAGTGAGGAAGTGTGCTAAATCGAGATGCGTAATGAAGGAAGTAGACATCAGGTCAGTCCAATCTATCGCTATTATCACC
>NC_092285.1:1827500-1842500 GCF_036320965.1 Panulirus ornatus
ACACCTGAGAACACATACACCAAGATATACACATCCACCAAGATATACACATCCACCAAGATATACACATCCACCAAGATATACACATACACCAAGATATACACATACACCAAGATATACACATCCACCAAGATATACACATACACCAAGATATACACATCCACCAAGATATACACATACACCAAGATATACACATACACCAAGATATACACATCCACCAAGATATACACATCCACCAAGATATACACCTAACCCAACCAACACACACACACATACACACACACACACACACACACACACACACATGCACACATACACACACACACACACACACACACATGCACACATACACACACACATAACCTCCAGCTTCCACAGACACAGACACAACACACAGACACACCCACAACACACACACACACACACACATGCACACATACACACACACATAACCTCCAGCTTCCACAAACACAGACACAACACACAGACACACCCACAACACACACATATAACCTTTAGCTTCTACACTTCGGGTAGTTAAAAGGCATTATACATCCTCGAATCACTGCAGACGATGGTTTAAACTGGAGCAAACCACATCAACACGTTATCATCACATCTTTCTCGTACCGTCTGTACCATCTCCCCCAGGTGACATCTCTAGGCGTCCCACCAACTGATCCCAGTAATGTGTATAGCCATTTCCCTTCTACCATAGCTCACACACGCCTCCCCCAGCCTGGCCGCCCACATCCCAGCTCACACACGCCTCCCCCAGCCTGGCCCCCCCAACCCCAGCTCACACACGCCTCCCCCAGCCTGGCCCCCAACCCCAGCTCACACACGCCTCCCCCAGCCTGGCCCCCATCCCCCAACCCCAGCTCACACACGCCTCCCCCAGCCTGGCCCCCATCCCCCACCCCTCATTAAATGTTACACACAACGGGGTAATCAAAATGAAAAAAAAAAAAAACACAGCAAAATAACGAGAAATAATAACTTGCAGTAAATGAGTACAGACCTTAATTAAGCTGGAATGTGTCTGGTAATACCATAAACCAGTAAAAATCCTATAATAGTAGTACGAGATAACAACAACAGCAAAAACAACAATGGACAGTGACTGCTGTGTGTGTGTGTGTGTTGCCCCACCTCACATGCAAATAGCATCCTCCACGACATTATCACACATGTTGCGATAACAACATTGTCTCCCAGCTAGACGAGGGGCCTCTCCCACTGACATGATACATACAGGGTACATAACCTGACCCAGTGATAAGGCAGGTCAAAAATCTCAGGTCGTGAGGGTGTGACCTCATGATGGAGCGTGACCCCTGACACACCCCTCCTCCTCACTTCATGACCCCCCGACCTACTTGACCATAACGTGAGCTGGTGGCCTGATTGGCCACGCTTAGCTAGTCTGTTAATCATCTGTCATCACAGATAATGGCCCGTGACCTGGTCTGTCGCCCTGGAGGTGACCTGGTCTGTCGCCCTGAAGGTGACAGGACCAGCCAGGTGCGACCTGTCAATACGTTGGCAGGTCAGGACAATGGCAGCATGACCCTCCACCACCCGGGGTCACACCTCATCATCATCAATATTCCAATTGTCGTTAGGAAGACCTACACAAAGGTCACCAAATTAACGACAGGGTCTTCACAAAGGTCACCAAATTAACGACAGGGTCTTCACAAAGGTCACCAAATTAACGACAGGGTCTTCACAAAGGTCACCAAATTAACGACAGGGTCTTCACAAAGGTCACCAAGTTAACGACAGGGTCTTCACAAAGGTCACCAAACTAACGACAGGGTCTTCACAAAGGTCACCAAATTAACGACAGGGTCTTCAAAAAGGTCACCAAATTAACGACAGGGTCTTCACAAAGGTCACCAAATTAACGACAGGGTCTTCACAAAGGTCACCAAATTAACGACAGGGTCTTCACAAAGGTCACCAAACTAACGACAGGGTCTTCACAAAGGTCACCAAATTAACGACAGGGTCTTCACAAAGGTCACCAAACTAACGACAGGGTCTTCACAAAGGTCACCAAATTAACGACAGGGTCTTCACAAAGGTCACCAAATTAACGACAGGGTCTTCACAAAGGTCACCAAATTAACGACAGGGTCTTCACAAAGGTCACCAAATTAACGACAGGGTCTTCACAAAGGTCACCAAATTAACGACAGGGTCTTCACAAAGGTCACCAAATTAACGACAGGGTCTTCACAAAGGTCACCAAATTAACGACAGGGTCTTCACAAAGGTCACCAAACTAACGACAGGGTCTTCACAAAGTCACCAAATTAACGACAGGGTCTTCACAAAGGTCACCAAATTAACGACTGGGTCTTCACAAAGGTCACCAAATTAACGACAGGGTCTTCACAAAGGTCACCAAATTAACGACAGGGTCTTCACAAAGGTCACCAAACTAACGACAGGGTCTTCACAAAGGTCACCAAATTAACGACAGGGTCTTCACAAAGGTCACCAAATTAACGACTGGGTCTTCACAAAGGTCACCAAATTAACGACAGGGTCTTCACAAAGGTCACCAAATTAACGACAGGGTCTTCACAAAGGTCACCAAACTAACGACAGGGTCTTCACAAAGGTCACCAAACTAACGACAGGGTCTTCACAAAGGTCACCAAATTAACGACTGGGTCTTCACAAAGGTCACCAAACTAACGACAGGGTCTTCACAAAGGTCACCAAACTAACGACAGGGTCTTCACAAAGGTCACCAAACTAACGACAGGGTCTTCACAAAGGTCACCAAACTAACGACAGGGTCTTCACAAAGGTCACCAAACTAACGACAGGGTCTTCACAAAGGTCACCAAACTAACGACAGGGTCTTCACAAAGGTCACTCATTCTCCTCTGCATTACGAGAAGCAACGATTCCATATACACATCCTCTGTATGAAGCCAACTTCTTCTGGCTTCGAAACCCTACGTGACATCTAGAAAACGGAAGGTGTGTGTGTGTGTGTGTGTGTGTGTGTGTGTGTGTGTGTGTGTGTGTGTGTGTGTGTGTGTGTGTGTGCCTGGGGACATTCAAGACAGATGTGTATATAGAAAAACATGCTCCAAGATTTGAACCGTCATGCTAGCCACCAGGGGGAAATGGAAAATATAAATAAAAAAATGGAGCGTGAAAAATGGGAGCCAGGTGGATGTGGATGATTTATGGAGGCGGGATATGGTGCGAGGAGGAGGAGGGGTGGAGTGGGGTGGGGGAGGTCAGGTTCCACACACACACACACACACACACACACACACACACTCAAGACAGAGGTAGCCTCAGTCTAATGATACGAGGGGATTTTCCACGTGATAAATAGGAACAGTTGAATCTATCTCACACTCATCATTAGCTCATACATGGACGCTTTGCTTCCTAATCCGTATCAATGACACCCTAAAGGACTCAACCCACGAACGGCAATACGGAAAGGACTCCACCTTTGACATCAACATTCACAACAGCAATGTCACCATCCACTACATCAAAGACTGAAGACAACATCCAGTCCCCTGACATCACACTAGCCCATGACACCCTCCGAGTAGTTAAGGGACTTCATCAAAACTTCATAAAGGTCAGTACAGACGACGGTTTAAACTGGAAGAGTCATGTCAGCACGACCATCACATCTTCATCGTACCGTCTGTACCTTCTCCTCCAGCTGAAACCACTAGGCGTCCCACCAACTGATTTCAAGGTTGTCTCAACTACCTTCATCCTATGGCCGAGTTCACCTACGTCTGCCCAACCTGGACCACTTCACGAACCGAGGGATCAGAGCGAGTGAAGAAATATGGGGCTAAGGCAGAATCATCTGAGTCCATCTTACACCATCTTCTCACTGAACCTGTCCACCTTCTCCCTCCAACACCAGCAGCTCACACGATAGTTTGGTAAATAAACTGCTCACACATCCACGTCACAAGGACCTCCTGTCCTACGACGCCCCTCAGACAGCCACTCAGCACCAAATATCGAACTGTGGTAACAACAGCTTGTTCGAACACATATAAGATGACTCCTATACCTACCATCGTATACGTTATAAACACTCCATGAACAAGTACATAGCTATGCAAGCAAACAATTCAGTTTTCTGTTGGGCTATTTGAATATGTCACCTGCTGTATTACTGTAGTTAATCACTAAGTGTTCAACTAAATGTATGATGTATCAAACCATTGTATTTACCCAGTAAACATCCTTGTATATCTGCCTCCCTGACCATCAACACGTCCCTCCCTCCCTCACCCACGTCATTATCAAAGTGTGGGAGTATTCACCCACCTTGATGTTAATCTCGTTAATGATTAGTTAACTACTAACTACCATGACCTCCCTACTCGTAACTACCATGACCTCCCTACTCATAACTACCATGACCTCCCTACTCGTAACTACCATGGCCTCTGTTCTGTCATATCTGCAATGCCTCAACTATGGATTTTAAGCAGAGTGGCTAAGTAAAGTCAATAAACCGTTATCTATTTATTCATTTATTTATCTTATTTACACACACACACACACAACAGTTCTCCAACCATCAATATGAACAGTTAATACCAGCTCCTCGAGGTTAATGTGGACCCAACACATGGTTACAAGGCTGGGCTCTCCTAATTACAACCATTAACTTCAATGACCACTGACGTATATGGGCCTTGCTGATCTTCAGCTGGGGGTGGGGGGGGGAGGGGGTAGGGCAGATGGCTGGCCAGGAGGGGTCCCCCCCCACTACCATGTGGGGGCCCATAACGAGGGCGGGTCTGGTGGAGGGCCCCTAACATAGAGATCCCAGAATGACAAAACAACAAAGAAACAACAACAGGAAAACAGAAACACATATCAAAGACAGCATCGTTCACCAGCTGGGTCGCTCGCCAGCTGGGTCCTTCACCAGCTGAGTCGTTCACCAGCTGGGTCGTCGCTCACCAACTGGGTCGCTCACCAGCTGGGTCGCTCACCAATTGGGTCGTTCACTAGCTGGGTCGTTCATCAACTGGGTCGTTCACCAGCTGGGTCGTTTACCAGCTGGGTCCTTCACCAGCTTGTTATCAATAAAAAAAATATATATATATATATACAGAGACCATCCCTGGGAGAGGTGTACGAAGACCACACACGGGCCCTCAAGAGTGGCGTCTGAAGCCAGCTTTTAAAGAGCACGACTTCAATCAGCATTCCTGTGTCGCTCTAGTTAATTAAAACGTGAGAGAGAGAGAGAGAGAGAGAGAGAGAGAGAGAGAGAGAGAGAGAGAGAGAGAGAGGGTACAATGCGGTGGCGGTAAGACGAGAAAGAGAGAGAGAGACTTTAAAAAAAAATATATATATGAAATCTAATCCATGTGATGTACAGAGGTTCACAGTGAGGGAGAGAGAGCGAGGCCAAATGAAATATGAGCCAGCCTTACACACCCACCCGCCCACACGCCCACCCTCCGCCCACACACCCACCCGCCCACACGCCCGTCGCTACTTGAATTAGGCCCTGGAGGAGGGAGGAGGGGTGAAGACAGTGATATACAACTACTATGGTGAGAGGCGAGTGAGTGAGTGAGTGGGTGGGGGTCTCTTGTGTAGCTCCGGGAACCAGATATATAAAAACCTTCCACTGATGAATCGCTTCATCTTGTGTGTTTAGCCCAGCCGCCATGTTAACACACACACACACACACACACACACACACACACACACACACACACACACACACACGGCAGAGGAACCCCTTTGAAACGAACCAACAGCGTTCCGTTCCACGAGAGGGTGGAACCCCCCTCTTAGCCAAACACATCGACTGAGAGGAACTCCTTGAACGAACCAAGCCCGTTCCGTTCCAGCACTTGGAGGATAAACTCCCCAGCCAAGGAGGGAGAGAGGGAGGGAATCCGCTCACAGTAACAGCGAAAAGACAAATGAAACCGGAGTGGTCATGTACCGCCTGGGGAACGTCTGCTGAGAGAACCAGTTGGCGGGAAGGCTTGTGGACAGAGGAACGACCTGGAACTGGATAGGAAGGGACGAGATACATCCTGGACAGAGGAACGGCCTGGAACAGGAGGGAGGGAACGAGATACATCCTGGACAGAGGAACGACCTGGAACTGGATAGGAAGGGACGAGATACATCCTGGACAGAGGAACGGCCTGGAACAGGAGGGAGGGAACGAGATACATCCTGGACAGAGGAACGACCTGGAACTGGATAGGAAGGGAAGGGATACATCCTGGACAGAGGAACGAACTGGAACTGGATAGGAAGGGACGAGATACATCCTGGACAGAGGAACGACCTGGAACAGGATGGAAGGGAAGAGATACATCCTGGAGAGAGGAACGGCCTGGAACTGGATAGGAAGGGAAGGGATACATCCTGGACAGAGGAACGACCTGGAACGGAGGGAAGGAACGAGATACATCCTGGACAGAGGAACGACCTGGAACAGAATGGAAGGGAAGTGATACATCCTGGACAGAGGAACGACCTGGAATGGAGGGAAGGAACGAGATACATCCTGGACAGAGGAACGGCCTGGAACAGGATAGGAAAGGAAGAGATACATCCTGGACAGAGGAACGACCTGGAACAGGATGGAAGGGAAGAGATATATCCTGGACAGAGGAACGACCTGGAACAGGATGGAAGGGAAGAGATATATCCTGGACAGAGGAACGACCTGGAACAGGAGGAAAGGGAAAAGATACATCCTGGACAGAGGAACGATCTGGAACAGGATGGAAAGGAATGAGATACATCCTGGACAGAGGAACGACCTGGAACAGGATAGGAAGGGAAGAGATACATCCTGGACAGAGGAACGACCTGGAATGGAGGGAAGGAACGAGATACATCCTGGACAGAGGAACGACCTGGAACGGAGGGAAGGGAAGAGATACATCCTGGACAGAGGAACGACCTGGAACAGGATGGAAAGGAAGAGATACATCCTGGACAGAGGAACGAACTGGAACAGGATGGAAGGGAAGAGATATATCCTGGACAGAGGCACGGCCTGGAACAGGATAGGAAAGGAAGAGATACATCCTGGACAGAGGAACGACCTGGAACAGGATAGGAAGAGAAGAGATACATCCTGGACAGAGGAACGGCCTGGAACAGGATGGAGGGAAGGGATGTATCCTGGTTGACATGAAGGTCGGGAAGAGTTTACAAAACTTACCAGAACACGAAGAGGGAACGCTGGAGAGAGAGAGAGAGAGAGAGAGAGAGAGAGAGAGAGAGAGAGAGAGAGAGAGAGAGAGAGAGAGAGAGAGAGATAAATACCCCTGCGGGGGGGGGGGGGCAGCCATCGCTCTCGTACCACCAACTGTGGATCACACAGGACCGACCTCCCCCCCTCCCCCCCCCCCCGGGGGTAGCTAATTAGCCCCTCCAGCCCCCCTGCGCCACACCTGGTGTTCATCCTGGGAAAAGCCATCATCAGCCCCCGGGGGCTGCATCTGGCCCCTGGCTCAAGCCACAACCTCCTCCACCACAACCCTCCACACCCCAGCCATCACTGGCTTCCTCCACCACAACCCTCCATCCTACACACCAGCCATCACTGGTCTCCTCCACCACAACCCTCCACCCTCCACACCAGCTAACACTGGTCTCCTCCACCACAACCCTCCATCCTCCACACCAGCTAACACTGGTCTCCTCCACCACAACCCTCCATCCTCCACACCAGCCAACACTGGCCTCCATCACCACAACCCTCCATCCTCCACACCAGCTAACACTGGTCTCCTCCACCACAACCCTCCATCCTCCACACCAGACATCATTGGCTTCCTCCACCACAACCCTCCATCCTCCACACCAGCCACCACTGGCCTCGTAAAACGTCCACCACAAGCCACACGTCTGCCACACGACGCAACGAAAGTCATTTATATACATCACATAATGCCCTCCCAACAACAGGGACTCGAACCCGGGACCTCTGCGTGGTTAGCATTCCTCACTAACAAACAAAGGTCCCGGGTTCGAGTCTTTGCTGTTGCGAGGGTATTATGTGTTCGAAGAGAGTGCGCGCTCATATGCACTATATTCGTGTGTGTGCGTGTGTTGTGTGTGCATATATATATATATATATATATATATATATATATATATATATATATATATATATATATATCAAATGGCGTCCTAGCTTCGTCTCTTCGATGTATATCAACTGACTGTTATATTTCTCTCCAGTGTCTCCCCTGATGATGTGATTATTACACGAAAAAGCACTTGGGAACTTATCGTGTTTCACTCTCCCCGTTGGAATCAGAGGAATATATATATATATATATATATACATTTGACGGATTAGATCATGGGGTTTAGATGTGGAAGGTGGGTTTGGGTTTCGGTGTATTATTATACAGAGCAGCTGGGGCGCCAACATGTGCAAATTGGTCCATTGTTGGTGTGTTTCTGACGACGCATTCCCCAGCACGAACTGAGCTGGGGCACAGACCGACCCACTGAGCCCTCATGGGGCCTTGCGTCAGCCTTCAAGGGCCCTTGCGTCAGCCTCCAAGGGCCCTTGCGTCAGCCCCCATGGGCCCTTGCGTCAGCCTCCAAGGGCCCTCTTGCGTCAGCCCCCAAAGACCTTGCGTCAGCCTCCAAGGGCCCTTGCGTCAGCCCCCATGGGCCCTTGCGTCAGCCCCCAAGGGCCCTTGCGTCAGCTCCCATGGGCCCTTGCGTCAGCCTCCAAGGGGCCTTGCGTCAGCCCCCAAGGACCCATACGTCAGCCCCCAAGGGCCCTTGCGTCAGCTCCCAAGGGCCCTTGCGTCAGCCTCCAAGGGCCCTTGCGTCAGCCCCCAAGGGCCCTTGCGTCAGCCTCCAAGGACCCTTGCGTCAGCAACCAAGGGCCCTTACGTCAGCCCCCAAGGGCCCTCTTGCGTCAGCCTCCTAGGTCTCTTGCGTCAGCCCTAGCCAGCCATGGCTCGAGCACCACATACACAACCCATCACAACACACCCACTACAACGCCTCTCCACAACCTTCCACCTGGCTAGAGAGGAAGTGGTTTGAAAGCTTTAGCTCCACATGTGGAACGCAACCTAGACCACACACTCACAATACGACTCAAAATTTCCACCTCAGGGATTTTGAGAGACGAGAGATCGCCTACAGACACACAAACACAAACCCTTCCTTCCCCCCACACAACCCCAAGTGATCAGCTGTTCTTCCAAGCTGTTTACGGCAGCTAAGTTGACAGTAAGACACGAGACATGGAGAAAGGACACGCTTACAATGCTGTGAAGCCAGCTTATATATTTCCTGTCTCAAAACACACACACACACACACACACACACACAACACACACACAACACACACACACACATACACACACTCACACACACACACACAACACACACACATACATACACACACACACACCCACACACACACACACACACACACACACACAGACACACACCACACACATACAGACATACATACACACACACACACACACAACACACACACACACAGACATACACACACACACACCCACACACACACACACACAACACACACACATACATACACACACACACACCCACACACACACACACACACACCACACACATACAGACATACATACACACACACACACACACAACACACACACACACAGACATACACACACACACACCCACACACACACACACACAACACACACACATACATACACACACACACACCCACACACACACACACACACACACACACAGACACACACCACACACATACAGACATACATACACACACACACACACATACACACACACACACAACACACACACACACAGACATACACACACACACACCCACACACACACACACACGAGTCCCTGGGCCAGTTTACAACCCTCGTCATGTTCTTGTGGACCGGCATTAAAATACACCCAATTTACACGACCAAAATACACAATACGTTTTCTGTTCTTAAACTTACGACCAAACTCCGGGGGGGGGGGGGGGAGGGGGTCTGGTCCCTCATCCCCAGTTACTCTCTCCTGGTAATGTCTTAACAACTTGAACACAATGGTACGATTGTTAAGCACCATAATAGGGTCGTTAAGCACGACGGTAGGGTCGTTAAGCACGACGGTAGGGTCGTTAAGCACAACGTTACGACATCTTGGGCATAAAAACGTGACCTCTGACCTGACCCTTTCCAGGTCAACATAATATACGGGCGTGCGTCGCTCCTGACCTGACCTAATCTGACCTGACCTGACCTAACCTGACCTAACCTACTAAAGCGAGCGACCTGACCTAACCTGACCTGACCTGACCTAACCTAACCTAACCTGACCTAACCTAACCTAACCTAACCTACTAAAGCGAGCGACCTGACCTAACCTGACCTGACCTACGTAGCAGAACCAGGCTTTCCTAAACAACCCAGGGACAAAGTGAAGGTTATATTCAAATATCTTCATTACTGAAACATGAAAACAACAGGAAAACGTGTGGAATTCTGCGTTAATACAAGACGCACAACATCGCACACTCGAAATTAATTATGTTCTTAATATATAAAAAAAACTTTGCTTCAAACATGGCATCTTGGATATGAGGTGGAGAACTGTGAGGATCATGAGGGCTCTGTCTCATGATCCTCATTACATCAAACAATGACGCAGGAATACGCAAAACATGACGCAAACTCGGAGAGGTCAAGATGATGCGTCATGACCCCATCCCGACCACTGAACTCTGCGTCAGGAGCAGCGCGTCTACATACACGACGCAGGCTGTCATGCAGTGTGGACAGGGGGCCCTCTCATGGTGTCATGCAGTGTGGACAGGGGCCCTCTCATGGTGTCATGCAGTGTGGACAGGGGGCCCTCTACTGGTGTCATACAGTGTCGACAGGGGCCCTCTCCTGGTGTCATGCAGTGTGGACAGGGGGCCCTCTCATGGTGTCATGCAGTGTGGACAGGGGGCCCTCTCATGGTGTCATACAGTGTGGACAGGGCCCTCTCATGGTGTCATGCAGTGTGGACAGGGGGCCCTCTCATGGTGTCATACAGTGTGGACAGGGCCCTCTCATGGTGTCATGCAGTGTGGACAGGGGCCCTCTCATGGTGTCATGTAGTGCGGACAGGGCCCTCTAATGGTGTCATACAGTGTCGACAGGGCCCTCTCATGGTGTCATACAGTGTGGACAGGGGGCCCTCTCATGGTGTCATACAGTGTGGACAGGGCCCTCTCATGGTGTCATGCAGTGTGGACAGGGGCCCTCTCATGGTGTCATACAGTGTGGACAGGGCCCTCTCATGGTGTCATGCAGTGTGGACAGGGGCCCTCTCCTGGTGTCATGCAGTGTGGACAGGGGGCCCTCTCATGGTGTCATGCAGTGTGGACAGGGGGCCCTCTCATGGTGTCATACAGTGTGGACAGGGGCCCTCTCATGGTGTCATGCAGTGTGGACAGGGGGCCCTCTCATGGTGTCATACAGTGTGGACAGGGCCCTCTCATGGTGTCATACAGTGTGGACAGGGGCCCTCTCATGGTGTCATGCAGTGTGGACAGGGGCCCTCTCATGGTGTCATACAGTGTGGACAGGGGGCCCTCTCATGGTGTCCATAACAGTGTGGACAGGGGCCCTCTCATGGTGTCATGCAGTGTGGACAGGGGGCCCTCTCATGGTGTCATGCAGTGTGGACAGGGCCCTCTCATGGTGTCATACAGTGTGGACAGGGGCCCTCTCATGGTGTCATGCAGTGTGGACAGGGCCCTCTCCTGGTGTCATACAGATGACAATTCGCTAGTGGTGTCATACAGTGTCGACAGGGGCCCTCAACTGGTGTCATACAATGACAATTCGCTAGTGGTGTCACACAGTGTCCATAGAACACCCTAGGTGGTGTCACTGTGTAATACGTGACTCGAGTGGAGTCACTGTGTCAACAGGGGACCCTTGTGGGGCCACATTGAGTCACAAGGGGGCCCCCCTAGTGGTGTCAGACAGCAGTGTCAAGAAGGTAATGTGACACACACACAGTGTGTCGACAGGTGCCACTAACACCTCGACACCCAACCTATGGGTACTCGACAGATGGTGTCACACACACACACACACACACACACACACACACACACACGGTGTCAGACAAGCGGTGTCACACAAGGGCACAGTGTGTGTCGGGCCTGACACAGGACCCAGAGCTAAGCCACGACCAGAGGGCGTCTCAGATAAAGGCTGGGGGGGCGGGGCGGGGCGGGGGCCCCCCACATCTCCCACACGGGGCGGGGCGGGCCCCACATCTCCCAGGCCACGCATCGTATACATCATCCACCAGAATTTATGTGTAGCCTGGCACCAGAATGCACATATAAATTCCCGTGTGCATGTGTACGTGTGCCCGTGTACGTACGCGTGCATGTGTACGTGTATGTACGTGTGCATGTGTACGTGTTCGTACGTGTGCATGTGTACGTGTTCGTACGTGTGCATGTGTACGTGTACGTACGTGTGCATGTGTACGTGTACGTACGTGTGCATGTGTACGTGTTCGTACGTGTGCATGTGTACGTGTACGTACGTGTGCATGTGTACGTATGTGTGCATGTGTACGTGTACATGTGTACGTGTACGTACGTGTGCATATGTACGTGTACGTACGTGTGCATGTGTACGTGTTCGTACGTGTGCATGTGCACGTGTGCGTATGTGTGCATGTGTACGTATGTGTGCATGTGTACGTGTACGTACGTGTACACACACACTCGCCTACTGTGAATGGGTGTGTACACTCTTGGTGGTACACCACAATGTACACAGACGAGACACCAGAACGAATGTACACGTCGCTCAAGGACGAGGTGGACGACTTCACCAGCTCGACCTGTGATTTCCGGAGATCAAGGTCACCCTCGATCCTCAAGTGTGACCTCTGGAGACCTTAGGTCCTCCTCGACCCCAGAGTGTCACATGATCGCTAGAGACCCAAGGTCCTCCTCGACCCCTGAGTGTGACCTCTGGAGACCCAAGGTCCTCCTCGACCCCTGAGTGTGACCTCTGGAGACCCAAGGTCCTCCTCGACTCCTGAGTGTGACCTCTGGAGACCCAAGGTCCTCCTCGACCCCTGAGTGTGACCTCAGGAGATCAAGGAGCTCAACAGGTCACCCTCCCTCCCATGCAACACAAGGCATATATATATATATATATATATATATATATATATATATATATATATATATATATATATATATATATATAATGTTATCCCTGGGGATAGGGGAGAAAGAATACTTCCCACGTATTCCCTGCGTGTCGTAGAAGGCGACTAAAAGGGGAGGGAGCTGAGGGGGGCTGGAAATCCTCCCCTCTCGTTTTTTTTTTTTTTTTCCCAAAGAAGGAACAGAGAAGGTGGCCAGGTGAGGATATCACACAAAGGCCCAGTCCTCTGTTCTTAATGCTACCTCGCTAACGCGGGAAATGGCGAATAGTTCAAAAGAAAAGAAAAAGAATATATATATATATATATATATATATATATATATATATATATATATATATATATATATATATAGAGGTGTGGGTGGCCCCACACACACACAGGGTTAAAGTTTTAAGTAAGGTGACACGTCTGTGGGGCCCCAGCAAACTATCAAAACTTTGTGCTCATCATCATACCGCAGCAGAGAGAGAGAGAGAGAGAGAGAGAGAGAGAGAGAGAGAGAGAGAAAGAGAGAGAGAGAGATTCTCTCTCTCCTCTCCCTACCGCGAGTTAGTACGTCGACCCAGGGTAGCCAGGACACTGGTTCGACCCCAGGTCCGCGTACACCCTCCCCCCAACCATCGCAGGACAACCCCCGTCTCGTTTTCTTTCATCTATTCTCACAACAAACAATATTGACCGAACGATCGGCCACTACTGTTTTTGTATTGATTTATTTATATAAACTGAGACATCAGGAGGCAATAAATGGACCACAAATAACCATGTTATCGACCAAGGATCGACCCCAAGCGGGCCTATGCGTGCATCATGACCGTTCAACACTACACCACATCCTCCACTCCACCCACACCACATCCTCCCTCCACGCACACCACATCCTCCACTCTACCTACACCACATCCTCCACTTCACCCACACCACAGCCTCCACTCCACCCACACCACATCCTCCACTCCACCTACACCACATCCTCCACTCCACCCACACCACATCCTCCACTCCACCTACACCACATCCTCCACTCCACCTACACCACATCCTCCACCCACACTACATCCTCCACTCCACCCACACCACATCCTCCACTCCACCTATACCACATCCTCCACTCCACCCACACCACATCCTCCACTCCACTACACATTGCTCGCCAATAAATGTGGAGCGCAGCCAAGCGTGACACATCATTAACGTACACTAATACTTTATGGTGGGGGGGGGGAGGGGGGAATAGAAATTGAGGAGGTGGTGTGGGATAAGTGGAGAAAACGGGAAAACCGAGTCGACTTCAAGTGGATGACTGTGGCGTAGAGGTAGGGTCATCCACCTCACCTGGCGGGAGGGTAACACTCCACCGTCATCCACTTATATGCCTTGGGTAATCTTCCACTTCCCTCCACCTTCCCCCACCCCCCATGCAAGGAGGCCACTGTTGCTCACTCTATCATAAATATCAGACCAACTCTCTCTCTCTCTCTCTCTCTCTCTCTCTCTCTCTCTCTCTCTCTCTCTCTCTCTCTCTACCTCAATCACTCCTCTCTCTCTATTCTCTCACTCCCTCCTCTCTCTCTCTCTCTCTCTCTCTCTCTCTCTCTCTCTCTCTCTCTCTCTCTCTCGTCTTCCCCCCCCCCCCCGCTCCTCCAGCTGTTACTTCCAGTCAGTCCAATTTTGCTGGACGAACTGGAAAGGTATACATGACATGCCTTCCAGACCCACCCCCCCTCCCCACCTTCCAGACCCCC